>NW_007726292.1:610085-626599 GCF_000696425.1 Galeopterus variegatus | reverse complement strand
CCGAAAAAAAAAAAAAAAAAAAAAAAAAAAAAAAATCATGTAAAAGTTTTCAAATTTTTAAGCATTTCTTTAAAAAACATGCATAATCTACTATATTTCCTATTACTTGAAATATTAATTTTTGTTATTTTCTTTCTGTCCATTAAAATTTTCAAACAGCCTAACTATATGTGACAATATTTATTAGAAGTCTTTTGGTCTTTACACAGTTTTCTATATACTTATAAGTGTTCTTTGATAATGAAACATTTCCATCTATTTTTCAAGTGGAACTTTCTGAAATGCAAGCCAATATGGTTTTCTTCAGTGAACAACAAACCACATTAATTTGAAATAGAAATGATACATGTTGTCTACATGTTATTTTCAACATTTTTTTTTTCCTTCAACATGTTTTCTTCATAGAATTGTGTTTCTCACACACTTTTCTTTCTTGTTCTGTAAAGGATTCAACTAGCTGGGTATTGCCACTTTTGAACAGTTGGTGGCTCCAATGCTTTGCAACTGTCTTATAAATGGTACCAAAATAAGATAGCTCTCTTTTAACAGTTCAATGCAGAATTCAAAAACAAAAATTCATTTGAGTAAATATGGTGCATTTTATCAGAAACTAAACATTTTATGAGATGTGAATTTAGAAAAAAAGTTTTAATACTAACATGCTTCAGATGATGGTACATAGTGTGAGTGTATATTAGTACATTCACCAAGTGCACTTGAGGATATAAAGTATTCCAATAGAAATATAATGTGAGCCACATATGTAATTTTAAATGTCCTAGTAGCCATATTAAAAATAGAAAAAAAAGGAATGGTTGATTAATATTACTAATATTTTATTTAACTTAATATACACAAAATATTATTTCAACACAATATAAAAATTACTGATGCATTATTTTATATGGTGTTCTTTTTTTGTTAGTAAGTCTTCAACACCCAATGTCTATTTCATACTTACAGCATATCTCAATTTGGACTAGTGACATTTCAAGTGCTCAGTAGCTGCATGTGGCTGGTGGCTACATTATTGGTGAGATCAGCTCTAAAGTAACTAAGGAAAACCGTTCTATTCAGATTAGATACATTCTATGAATATTTGATGGAAACTAATTTTTGTAAGTAAAATTCTGTAAAGGAAATCTTACTGTTACATTAATTTTGGAGCTCTTTTTCCACAGAATATTATCCAGAAGACTTGGCTCACAGTTTTGATATGGCTTAGCTAGCAGCATACTAGTGCTGAGGTACTGGCATTTCTAGAGCTTTGTGTTTCTAAAGAATTCTTGGATCTCTCTAGAGCCATTTATCCTTTAATATTTTATATAGATTGTATAATTTCTTCCATGATTGACTTCCATTTCTGACTCTCCCGTTTTACAGTCCAGAATGTAGCTTGCTGTATTCTTTTTTTCTTTGGCATTTACAAAATCTGCTAGACTCAGTAGTGGCATCACCCTTTGCAGGCTGCTGTTATCACCTAGGCTGTAAAGAGTCAAACTAGCTGACTTAGAGTCCCAGCTCTACAACTGATTAGTTGTGTGAACTTGGACCAGTTACATACTTTTTAATGCATCATTTAACATCTAAAAAAATGCAGAAAATTATAATATCTGCCTATGGGTTATGGTGAGGATTAAACAAGATGGATTAATGCTAGATATCTTGTACATAATAAATACAATAAACACCAACCTGCATGTCTTAGTTCAATGTAAAACGAACCAAGCGTAAAATGTACCAGTGTCCCTTTTATCAATTTTATATTTAACAAAATGACTTGACACTGAACCTTAATTTATTTTATTGCAGAGTAAGACATTTCATTGGAAGCTGTTTTTTATTTACACAGATAACTTAATAAAATATAGCCTAGATCAGTCTTCCTCAAGTAGAGAAGAGGATCTTCTGAGTATTTCACAAGGAAAGTGCTGAGGAAGCAGAGACTGAGGTATGGCTCTGAACAGCGTTTTGGAAAATGTGGTTTCAAATTAAATACATAATTTTCTCACTCCCCTGTGCTGTTTATTTCTTGTTATGTAGGATCTGTTCTGTTGCTAAGAAAGGCAACTTTTTCAACTTTTTATAGTATAGTTGATCTATATATCTATAAAACATATCTACTGAGTAATTACATTATGCTAGGCATTGTGGTTATGTTATTGGGATGACAGAGAAAATGAGGCACGTAAAAAGTTTGAGCACAGCAAACTAGTTCTGTGTTTTGGTGAGTAAATTCAACTTGCTACTTAATCTAATAGAAATTAAACATGTTTTTGAAACTAGTTAAGAATGTTTATTATTTTCTCAATTGTAAACCAGCTTTCACATTAAAAAAAATCTAGAACATCTGGAAAAACAAGTAACTCATAGCATCTTCTATAGTGTAATTTAGGAATAATCTGGGGAGGAAAAAGAAATGAAAACTGATGAATTGGTAACAGTCCCAAACACAGCCACTAGAAAAATATATTTGTAATCATCAGTATCTGTGATTTTCAATTGATAAGCATTTACCATGTGTGGCCACAGCTATTAGATCTACTTCTGAAAAGTAAAAATCTGGAAGAAGTCAGGAACAAGAAACATTATCAAGGATATCACGTAGAATAACTTAAGATGATATTGTACAGTCATAATATGCTGTCTTCATATTTTAACTCTATTACATTAAAAATATTAAAGAATATCTTATATCACTACATTCAACAATGTGTAGGCACCTGAGATCTTTTAACTAACTTTCTTATTGTACATTCGGATCTCTTTTGTATTTAACCACCATATTCTTTGAACAGACAATTTTCATGTTGTAGCTCACTTAGGTCCCTGCAGAATAGATGGGCTATGGGAAGTTGAAGCTTGGATTAGGCCAAAGGTCATAAGAATGATGAAGTGTTAATCCCAGAAAATTTCTGGAGGGAGAATTGATAATATAATGACTGACTACATATGCACGGTGAAAGAGAAATGAGTATCAGTGACATAAAATGATAGTTATTCAGTGCAAAATGTGGTGAGAGGTTGGAAAACTGAGGCACTTAAATAAGATGGTTTTCTTTTTCCTACTCATGAGAGTATTGCGATTGGGAGAGTAGAAGGCTGATGGATTCAGTTCTTGCAGAGGCTTCTAGGGAGCAAAGCAGGAGGGAAGCTGAAGACGAGCAGACTAAGCAGATAACAGAGCCAACAGTTTCTGCTACAGGTTTTATCTTGAGTTTTTACATATTGACCAGAAAAGTAAATGAGAGTAAAAATGTTAAAGTGATTTTTATTTGATGAAATTTTTTAAATTATTAAATATTTTATTCAAGGTATAAATAATTGTTGTGAGCATCAATGTAGAATAAAGAGTTCAAAGGCCCAAGTTGACTCTCTTTTCCCATATTTCAGTGAAAATTAACCAAAACCAAAAAATAATCTTCTCAGCTTTTCATCTTTCTACTTCTACTTTACCAAATTTCTTTCTTTTTGTGTGTGTATGTGTGTGTGGTGTGTGTGAGTGTGTGTGTGCGCTTCCCTCTTAAATGATTCCTTGATGAGAGCAGCTCCAGTTTCCCTTATGTTTTACTGTATTACTGGGCCTTAAAACATCCATTTTGAAACTTTCTGATTATCTAAGAACAAATAGTAATATTTTTAACCAACCATGTTCCCTCTCGCACTGAATGCTTTGAGGATATAAAAATGAACTCTTCATTGATTCTGTATACAAGGACTTCATTCTAAAACAGGTGATAAATCATATGAATTACAATACCGAATAGGGAGAGATAAATGCCATACAAGAGGAACAAATGAAGCGATATGAGAATTGAGGGGATCATTGCTTCATGTAAGACAAACTGGCTTTATGAACAATGGATATATTTGAGACATGTTTAGGGACTAAAGGTCTAGGAATAAATAGCTTAGGCAAAGGCACAAAGATGAGAAAAGGAAATAATTCAGTTTGGCTTGCATAAAGTACGTATAAAAGGGAACAGTGGAAAACAGTTCTGAAGTTGCTGTGTTGGGGCTCAGCTCTAGGAGGCCCGGGAATGGTTGGCTAAGTAATGGGCAATGGTATGTCAATGAGCAGAGTGGAAGTGCTTAGAGCACAGGCAAATTAGATTGGTGCTCCAGATCTGTTTTGCCACTCCCTGGCTTTGTGACCTCAGGCAAGTTACTTAATTTCTCTGAGCCTTGATTTCTTTCATGTGTGTAATGGATTATAATTATACCTACAGGCCATAAAGTGAATCAAATGAAAAAATGAGTGTTGAGCACTTAACGACAGACCCTGACATATTGTAAGGGGTTAAAAAACTGCTACTGCAAATATTAGTAATGCTAATAATTGTAATAAAGTAGCTTTAATTTCTACATTATGTGAAATTTTTCTGTTCCTGAATTACCCAAATATTGAAGCAAAATCACACATTGCATTCTATTCCATTCTGTTGCAGTGCTATACTTTCTGTTTTATTACTAAGATTGTCGATCGTGTTTTGACTTACATATATTTTTGATGCTGTTTTTATATTCTTATGGTATAGTAAGACTAAAAAATTACATATGTGAGTTTTTCAAATCTACCTAAATTGTGAGAATAAATGCCTTAAGTCATTTTGAGCAATTAAACTTTTTCTGCTTATTGTTTTTCAAGAGCCCGTGTTTAAAATCAACTCTCTCCTTCTTTGTAAAGTAGAATTTCATAGCTGTAAGAGACATAACAGGCCATTTAGTCCAACCCCTGTAGAACTGTAGAATCTTCCCCAAACTGGAAGCTCTGAGAGCTTGGTGACCGGCTGAAGATAACAGAATACTAAAAATGGAGGGAAATTTTGATCATATCCAGGGGCTGATGATTCCCCCTCCTTATTATCTTGTCTTTTTTTTGTTTTTTAGTAATGTAATTAAAAGTGATTTTCTTTCTATGGAACTTAACACAGAAAGTACTGCTAAGAAGTGTATAAGGATTCTTTGGTCATGTAATAATAAATTAACAGAGAAAACATTTTATTTTACTTATAGCATTACCCAAAGTAGCATACAAACAGCACAAAAATGTCAATACACTTGTCCTTTGGTCTCTTTGGCCCTTTTTACATAGTTGTTGAGATCTACTGTTTATATTTCCACCATTGACTTGGCTTTGCTTCCTTTCTGCCACCTCCCTGACTCCCAGTCAGCCAGGTTACTGGAGGGGAGGAGAACATTGAGATGACGTGGACAGGAATGAGGGACACGAGGAGCAGAGGAAACCACAGGCAAGAAGGACAGAGGGAGGAGTTATCACATTTTTACTTTTTATTTATTTTTTATTTTTTCCATTCTTTTAACATTTACATATTTGTGGGGTACAGTGTGTTGGGGAGGAGAGGAGGTTTAGTAATGGGTACAAAACTATGCTATCTCCCCAAAGTAAATCATTGTGCAGTATATGCATGTATCAAAACTACACACTGTAGGACAACATATTGTTCACATTTTTAATAATCTGAAGGCCCTAGTGTGCTTCCACTTAACTACCACCCCATTGACTTAAGCTCCTACAACTGCATTAAGGCACATTAATTAATTTACATATAAAGATTTATATTTAACAACAATTTACTGAGCTGCAAAATGGGCAGTCCTACTAAATATCTGGAAATCTCTCATGATGAGAACATAGGGCAAGTGGTAGCCTTCCTTTTGGAGCTGTGCTTTCCTTCCACTAATCATTTTGTATGCTTTCTTTCCTTCCTTTAATGTTGGGGAATGTGGATTTTTTTTAAGAATAGCATAGTACTTTGTTTGTGTAAAATGTTCATTTTTAGATTATGACTGTAAGTTTGGAAAATTCTTGAAATTGTAAAAAAGAAAGTAATAAACCAGAAATAAACAGTAAGTATATTTTTATCATTCCTTTTACTATGCAATTTTTAGTGCAGCTGCTATCATACTCTATATATACTTTTAATTTTAGTTTTCCCATCCAACATTCCTCAAGTTTTTTGAAACTTTTGAAACATAATTTTTATTGACTACATTCCTTTCCATCATATTGATGATGTGGTATGTGAATTGTTTTTATAAGAACCATGAGAGAATGAGGGTAAGAATATGAGTTTGTGCTTCCTAAACCCTATGATTTTCAACATTTTCCTTTATATAAATGACTAATTATAGGATATGTTTGTGCTTTATTTTAAAATTTCTATTTGAATAGCATCTTTACATATTAAGAAGGACATGTGTTAAGCAATTACATGAGAAAAACAGCTTGCTTCTTAAGACTTGTACTTTCTGAAGCCATCATAGCCTTTTTTGTGTGCTTTGATTAGGGCATATGTAACCTCCATAGTCCTTATTTGTTTATGTGCTTGTCTAGCCTTCTGCATTGTAAATGTCTTGAGGGCGGGGACTGCATTTGATTCAGCTCTGCATCCCTGTATTTGGAATAGAATCTGGCATGTAGGTGCTTTGATGTTTGAATGAGTCAATGAAATGATCCAGGCCATACGGAGAGTTGATAAAGAAGTCTGTGTGGTTTGGTCTGCGTGAATGGTTTAAGTAATGCTTTTTGGATTCTGAGGAAACATTCACTGTGTTAAATATGTGGGGAGGGGTGGTATTGGAGATCTAGTATGATTGCTTCTCCAGTTTTTCTGTATGTAACATCTGAGAAATGAGAATAAAGAATAGAGAATGCAGGAAATGTGTTTTGAATTATGAAGTTTGTAATGTAAAGTTTTTTTCTTCTGAGAGAGGGATAATCTAATTAGTGAAAGCCAAAGCAAAGTTTAAGAACTTATGTTTTTTTATGATTATAGAGAAAGTTTCTTAACATATCATTTGTCTTTATTTACATTTATTTGCATTAAAAATTATAAATCAGGTTTGTTGATTCCATACATTATAGATATTTCTCTGCAGATTATTTGTATTTTCCTCTTCATACAGAGCAATAGAGATTATTTTATGTTTAGTTTCCATGGTTAGTATGCCATGGCCAGGTAATCAATATTTCGATTTGCATAGTACATGGTAATGCTCAATAGATATTTGTCAGAGTAAATGTATTGATTTACTTACATGTAATAGTGAGTAGTAAATACTGGTATGGTTTTAATTTTAAAATTATGTTTACTTCTATCAACATAATTGTTTGCTTAACTTGTTAGTGAAATTTTGTTGTATTAAGAGTAATTCAGTGGCGAGTAGACAAAATAACTTAAAATTGGTAGTTTATGTCTAGCTATTTACTCTCAAGGTCCTAAGGATCAAACATAAGATATGTCATCATTGTTGCATTATCATCAGTCAGCCTTCATAGTTGTACTTGAGTGGAATAAGTAGAAATATATGCATCCATCCCCATTAGTTTATTTTCTAATGAGATGGTACATGTCTGAGTCTCCTATAATCATCGGGAAGCCTTTTAAGATGTTCCCCTTAGCCTTTCTTTCAAGCATTCGTTCAGTACACATTTACTGAGTTCCTGTTATGGGCTAGATTCTGTGGGGAATCTGGAGCAACTTAAGATTTTCTTAAGGAAACAAAACAGGATCACATGATAACCTAAATAATGATATACAGTTAATCCATGAATAGTAATAGGCACAATTAACATGTTATAGGAATTCAGAAGAAGAAGAGAGTAATGTGAGTTGTGTGGCTGGAAAAGTTTTTGTGATCAATAAGAAACTTGAGTGGAGCTTTTAAAGAAAGAGAAGATGGAGAGAAGATAGTAATTTTAAACTCACCTGGTGCTTGGGAACAGAAATGAGCAAGGTAGATGGCAGATAAATTTGGCAGAGTAAATGATGGTTTTTTCTGCCCTGGGAAGAAACAGTGGGTTCATGTACGGAGGGGAGTGGATTTATAGCAAAATAAAGGAAACTAAGTCCAAATATTGAGTTTACATAAGCATTTTATGAGAATTACTCTGAATCCCAAAGAAATAATCCAATTTTTGGCCAGGTCCTGGAATCTGCATTCTAATACTCCAGGTGAATACGATGTTGCCATTCCCTGAACTAAAGGAAATACAAGGGTAGATCCTACAGTCTAGTTTGCCACCCATCAATAATTTTTTTTAATAAAGGCCTGATGCAAACTGAGTAACTTGAGCTGAGGGTGAAGGATAATTTAGATCAGGAGGAGACTGTAGGTGATGAGCCATCTCTGGAAATGAATGCAATCAACTGATAACTTAATGAGAGAAGGTAGGGTAGGTATGAAAAAGGTAAATATGAGAGAGCAGTGGTTAAATTGGCAAGTCTTGTAATTTATTATATTACATAGAGATATTAAAGGAAAGAGAGGATGCAAAATATTCTGGGTTAGCAGGGATGGTTTTATTAATAAAAAGAACAGACCTTAGGGTCTTGTGTTTGTTAAATTAATTAATTAATCAATGCTCGAGGGAGCAAATGAATGGAGAGAAGATGATAAGTTTCCTTTGGTAGAATCAGAGTTTGAGATGATGGCAGGATACCCAAATTAAAAAGCAGAGGAGGTACGTGAGAGTGCAGACCAGGAGGGAAATGCCTGTGATATTTAGCACAGTTGCTACAGATGAAGGCATGAGCATGAATGAGCCCTCAGTATTTATTTCCTAGGGCTGCCATAACCATGAACTTCATGGCTCGACATAGAAATTTATTCTCTCACAGTTCAACTATCCAGAAGTCTGAAATCAAGGTATCGGCAGGATTGGTTCCTTCTGAAGGCTCTGAGGGAGGAACAATCTCATGCCTTGCTCTTAGCTTCAGGTGTTTGTCAGCAATCCTTGGCATTTTGGGGGTTGTAGCTGAATTACTCCAATCTCTGGCTCCATCTTCACATCTCCTTCTCTGTTTCCCTGTCTTCCCCTCATCTTATAAAGACACCAGTCATCAGATTTAAGGCTTACCCTAAATCCAGGATGATTTCATCTCAAGATCATTAATTAATTACATCTTCAAAGACTCTTTCCAAATAAAGTCACAGTCTAGGGTTCAAAATTCATGGGTGGACATGAATTTTGGGGGGCCACTGTTCAACTCAGTACACCCTCCTAGGAATAATACGTAGAAAAAGAAGAGTAATTTCTAAGGCCTAGGACTTGGGAAATTTGGAGGCAGCAGAAAGGGGAAAAGCAGGCAAAAGAATAGACAGTAAAATGTTGTAGAGCTAGGAGAAGAACTAGGACAGTGCACTTTCAGGGAAGCTGGAGAGGGTAGAGACTTCAGGAGAATGTTTAGCAACATCAGGTTCAGCAGGTATGTGAAAAAAGTTGGCCAGTAGATTTTTGACTAATGTGACTGATGGACATCAAGAGAGTAGTTATAAGATCACTTAGAAATACCGGCAGAAAAAGCAAAGCAAGGAAAAGCTAGGATGCTATATAGGAAACAGAGCAGAGATCAGATAAAGCCCCCCTTCCCGCCCCCAATATAAGGAAGACTGGAATGCAATTCTCTTCCAGGCGCAGAAAGTTGGCAATTGTGTAAAGTTTCCTCTGGCACATCCAGAGGGAGGATTGTTCTTTTTTCTTTCAAAATCTGGATTAAGAAGAGAATCCAAAAGTGGTCAGAGTGAGGGATTTCTCCTCCCTGCACAAGAGCACGAACTGCTTGTACCTTTTCACATGCAAATATAAAGAATTAGGCTGAATACTAATTGAACTGCAAAGACGTTTGTAAACTAATATCACATCTAGGGATAGTTAATAACACTCATGCATTGACCTTATTTATAAATAGCAAAGACTAAACATATGATAAAAGGAATCTTTACATGGAACAATTAAAGATCAATTATGACAATGGTACACAGCAGTAAAAGCCTCTGCAAGAACTTCCTACTCGTTAATCAAGGATAATTATCAATTATGAGGCTTAATCATTAGTAGTGTCTACATTTTGCATCTTAAAAAGCTGATGATAATTAGTCTCCAGATCTTGCTGTAAGTGCTTATTATGTTCACAGAGGAGTGACTATATTTCTTTTAAAAGTGATTTTTAGCTTATGACCTTGAGCAACTTAGACTCTCCTGTACCTACATAATAGATCATGAATTAATGGCAGGCATTTTTCCAATGGGGAAGAAGAATAATGTTTATTTCTCTAGTGGTCATATGGACCAAGAATTGTACAAAACATTTCACATATATTATCTTAATTAACCCTGTCAACAACATTATGAGATAGACATTGTATTTTTTACTCATTTTACATAAAGCAAGGGAGTATCAGAGTGATTTTAACAACTTGACCAAAGTGACACAAATAATGAAAAATCATTCTGGAGAATATTTGATATCTAGTATTAAAATTAATTTTACCTGAATATATTAATATGTAAGATATAGTAATGTCAGAAGTTGCAGGAAAACAATTAGGAACGTAATTCTTTAAGTCTTAATTCAATAATTAATTTAGTAGTAACATTAAAATTTTGAGACATCCACCTTACATTTATTTATTTATTTATTTATTTATTTATTTTTTATTATTTTTTTTCCTTTTTGTCTTTTTTCGTGACCGGCAACAGGATCACAACCCTCGGTGTTGCACCCGCACCTTGCTCAGCCAGTGAGCGGCCGGTCTGTATGTGGGATCTGAACCCTTGGCAGGAGTGTCGCCGCACTCCCAAGCGGCACACTGTAGCAGTGCACCACCGGGCCGGCCCACACCTTACATTTTTGATCATAAAAAGTTAATGAAAAGAAGTGAAAATGATATCAGAGATTTACTGAAAGTCAAATACTAGACGATGCAATGATCCATAAAGAAATTTAGTTGAGAAATTACAACCTGGTTTTGAAAGTGTTTATTGATACTATTTCATTGCATAATGTTATTTTTCACTTTGGAGGCCATTCAGTTGCCCTCCATATACACAGATTTCACATCCTCAGGTTCAACCAAACTCAGATCAAAAATATTGATGGGGAGGTTATGCTAGTTGGTGCAAAATCTACATTGAAAGTGAGAGAAATTTGTACTGTACTCATTTCCATGATAGCATATTGCAATTTGCACATGTAATGTATATTGCTACTTTGAAGAACACTGCTTTTACATTCTTAGTTTATAAACTAGAAGAAAATTATTTGAAGACATTTACTTTCAGAAACTCATTGATTAGTGCTGGTTTCTTTTCTTAGCATCTTTCCTAAAATTTTTCATTCTCTTTTAGAGAGAAACTAATATTTTTATGTCTCAATAAGTTCTCTGAAAGAAATAAAATGTCTGTCATTAGAAATTGTAAATATAAAACCTGTAAAATTAAAATAATATGAAATGCTTTTGAAATTTTCACACAGGAACAGTTTATTTATCTAATGCTTTTTGTGAAATTGTCAAATAGTCTTTGCCTTGAAGCATAATTATTATGAGACAATGACATAAATGCATCTAATATTTCAAAATAATTGCCAAATGTGTACTGCTTATTAGAGGATAAGAATTTTCTTTTTTTTTTTTTTCCTTTTTGTCTTTTTCCGTGTCCGGCAACGGATCGCAACCCTCAGTGTCGCCCCCGCACCGGACCGGGACCAGCAACGGGATCGCAACCCTCGGCGTTGCCCCCGCGCCTCGCTCAGCCAGTGAGCGGGAACCGGTCTGTATGTGGGATCCGAACCCTCGGCGGGAGCGCCGCCATGCTTCCCAAGCGGCGCACTACAGCAGTGCGCCACCGGGCTGGCCCTTTTTTTTTTTTCCTTTAAGCACCCCCCCGCCCTTTCAGTTACTGTGTTTGTGTAAGTAAGGATGTGAAACATTTATTTATTTATTTATTTATTTATTTATTTTTTTCCCTTTTTGTCTTTTTCCGTGTCCGGCAACGGATCGCAACCCTCAGTTTCGCGCCCGTACCGGACCGGGACCGGCAATGGGATCGCAACCCTCGGTGTTGCACCCACCCCTCGCTCAGCCAGTGAGCGGCTGGTCTGTATATGGGATCCGAACCCTCGGCGGGAGCGCCGCCGCACTTCCCAAGCGGCGCACTGTAGCAGTGCGCCACTGGGCCGGCCCAGAGGATAAGAATTTTCAAACTGGAAATATAGATGAGCAGTATAAATATTTAGAAAGTGTTTTCTTGAAAATGTGTTTGCTGATCATAGTTTCCTATTGCATGCCATGTTAATTTCAATTTTGAATATTTTCTGCAATGTTTTATTTGCTGTGTGTTCTCTCCCTTAGGCAGCCTTTTTACAACCCTTACTATCTTGGCTTGAGAAGGCTTATCGGGGGATTCCTCAATTTCCTTCTGGTCACTTGGTGGCAGAAATTCTCTACTAGGGTTAGCTGGGGCTGACCACCAATTTGACTCCTTTTATCAGTGCAGCTAAGGACATAGAGCCTGAATTTGAGAGAGACAGAGGCAGGGTGACAAAAGCCAGGAGTTTTTTTGGAAATAGCTAAGCAGAAGCATTTGTATTGAGGCTGTTCTTGTTCTGACCACTTCCTATTCACTCCATTGATAAAAGAGGGATCCCTCTCTCTACATAACTGAGATGGCCAAACCCACAACACTAGATAGATGAGACTGACAGCAGTTTATTAATCACATATACTAATAACACAAGGGAGGAGGGGATCACATGTCCTGCTGGGCCACACAGGGGTTGCGCTTGGGAGCAGAGTGAACCAGCAGGGATTATGAGAGGAAGGCTTTATAGTGACAAGTGGGTCAGGTGATGGTTGTCTCCCTTGGGAGGATGTGATTGGCTCCTTTGAGTAATTTCTCTTTTAAGGAGGTGGGATGGAGCTGGTACGGCTGATAGGGGAGCCAGTCAGGATGGAGACCTTCCTGCTGGGCGAGGCATATCTGGCAAGAGTAGAACTTACAGCTAGGCCTTGGGACCTGTGAGGCTCAAAGATGTCAAGGCACTATGTGGGATTTTGGTACTTACAGTGCAGTTCTCATGGTTAAAATTTCAGTGGAGGTAGAAGAAAAGCAATGAGGTACTGTCTGGCCATAGTTGGAGCCACTGCAGGCTTCTGGGACACTATACAGAAGAGACCCGGCTGGCTGTCCACAAGGAATGGCAGTGAGTACCAGGGTGTCTACCCAAATATGATAGGTTGAGTTCAAGTGACCATGAAACAGGTATCTGGCTTGTCAGAAGCAAGAGGTGTAATGATTAAGGGGTGCAGAAGTTGTGCCTAACTTGCACTTGGGCTCTTATCAGATCTGTGGCTTCTGGAAAATTATTTAATCTCTTTTTACTTCCATTTCCTCATTAATAGTATAATAGTAACTGTCTCATGGGTGGTTGAAATGTTAAATGATATAATATCTGTAAGTACTTAATAAATATGAGCTATTATGGCAGATGCTCCTCAATTTATAATGGGATTATGTGCTGATAAACCCATCATAAATTGAAAATATTGTATGTTGATAATGCATTTAATACACCTAACTTGCTGAATATCGTAGTTTAGCTTAGCCTACCTTAAACATGCTCACAACACTGACAGCCTAGAGTTAGGCAAAATCACCTAACACAAAGCTTATTTTATAATAAAGTGTTGAATATCTCATGTAATATACCAAATGTTGTACTGAAAGTGAAAAACACTATGGTTGTATGGGTACTTGAAGTACAGTTTCTACTGAATGCGTATTGCTTTTGCACCATGGTAAAGTCGAAAAATCATTAAGTTGGTATTATACACAGGTATAATGATGAGAACAGAAGTTACCCACACCAGCTTCTGAGGATGAGCTAACAAGTGGTCAGCCTTAGCCTAAGATGTAGTCTGGGCTGAAGACTCGGTGATATTATTAAGGTCACGTAAACTATACTAGAAACTCTATTTCCCTTTACGAGGTTCTGATTTTACAAGGCGTAAACAGTTGCTTAGAAGTATTAGGGAGGCTTTGCATTTAGAAGATTACTAAGGTATATTTTAAATAATGACCAATTAAATATTTTCCTATCTAAGAGTATTGATATTTTGAAAGCAAAGCACAGTGCCTATTACATAGAGACATTCAATAAATGTTTATTGAATAGCTTTTGATAAATGAAGCATTATAACTATCAAATTATGGAAACTCCTTCCTAGCTTCATTTGTAATATTTACAAGTAAATTGAACAAAAGATTAGTTAAGAAGTTGCTCTAGAATGTTCATATGAAAAGCATCATGGTATTGTATTCTGGATGGAAGATGCAAACTTGTCTTAAAGCTTCATGGCATGCCAAGCACACTGTTTATTTGTGTGGCTAGCATAGAGACACTAAGAGGAAAAAAGCCCTTCCAAGCCACTTGTTGGCTCATCCCCTGTGGTAGCAGTAGGGAATTAGAGGTAGAAACAGAATTTATTTATTATTTGTTAATGGAGACATTTTATACAGACTAAATATACTTATTTTTCTCATTAGATCCTACTCTATTTCTATATACGACTTCCACCTAACTTTTTTGTTGAAATAAATTACAAAATCACCAAGAGAACTCCCTTGAATGTTACTGTATTATGCCTAATGTAGTGGGTTTATATCATATGTGTTCAAACAATATTTGTTAGTTAATCCATTTTTACTGAACCATCAGTATTTTTCAGTTGTGTTTAGGATTTTATCCTTGCAAGACAGATTATTTTAGAGATTTCATGTGAATAAATTGGATCAGGTAATCTAAGACTCCTTTTAATGGTGATAGTCTATGATGATTAAATCTAGCAAGGAGAGATCTTGGTAAGAAGTCTTAGAGAAACCTGGGAATTTACTAGTCTTATATTAACATATTAAGGATTGTAGTAGAATAAAATTACATAGATAGAAATTATGTATATTCACTAATAAAAAATCTGATTAATAACAGCCTTAGGTTTTACTGAATGTAAATGGTAGGTTCCTTGGTGTGTCATGGAATGGCCCAAGAGAGACAGTGGTGAAGAGTATAGATTCTGGATTTGAACACCTCAGTTTGATTATTAACACCACCACTTTCCTTTGGCCTTGGGCAAGTCACTTCACCTTTCTGTGCCTATATCCTCATATGTAAAACAACGATAGTTAGTAACTACTTTATAGGGTTGCTAGATGGTTAGATGAGTGAATTAGCATCCACAAAGCACTTAGAATATTCTAGCACATAAGCACTCAGTACATTCTCATGATCATTCTTCTTGTTTCTTCACACAGATAGAGCTGACTTCCAAGCAGTCTTTCTATGTTTGGTGGCTACTGCAGAAGAGATTCATGGAGAATGTTTTTTTCTGGGATACATATATAAAGCTTTACTTGAAGGCCTAGAATTTAAAAGTAGCTAATATTTTCTATTCTCAATTATTAAGATACTTTCTAAAAAGAAAATCTAGTATTCAGGGAATTGATGTCAAAAGCCAAGTGAGCATTATCTCACTATGAAGCAGTGTCTCAGCCATTGCCAGGAATGGTTTTAAAGCAAGCAATCTATTGCTGAAAGTGCTGTCTTTGATATCAAATAGTCATTACCAATTCCATGACACTTCACTAAGACTTAAAATTACTCATCACTATCTCTTGGCAAGAGTTCAAATTTGAGATGAAATTCCCTTGAAGTGGTTAAGGCATTTATTGTATCCCCATCTAATGCTATTAAATAGTTTTATTCTACTGGTGCAGTACTCTCTTCAGGTGGCTGCTGATGAAGAGACACTCTAGTTACTCACACAGGCTAAGCTGTTGAGTCAATCACATTCACAGAATGCACCTTGCCCTTTAGTTTATGGTTTATAATGCATTCCTTTTGTAAACTGTAAATTGACAAAATTCCTTTGTTATTTTTAAATCGCTTTAAAGTCTTCATTTTTCTGTCTTCCTTGTGAGAAATTCCCCTGAACAACCTTAGTTGTTCTCTGAGAAATGTTTTAAAGAAATTTCAGGAGTGTTAAAGCTCAGAAGGGCCCCTATAGCTACAAAGTGCTGAAGTAAAATGTGATGCTAAAGTGTGATAAGAGAATAAACAACTTCACTGTCATAATAAGAATGTGACAACGATCCATTGTTAATTATTATGACTTCTAAATTCTTTCAGAAAATCGTGGTTTACGTTACAGAAAAATGTTTCAAAACGGTAACATAAAACAATTGTTACAAAGTAACTCCTCATGTACAACTCTTTTAAAAACTGTTAAATGCTTTCAGGGCTCTTAATTTGGGATCTTTAACTATAGATAGTTTTTGCTTTTTGTATTATGCCCAGATCCCATTTCATGCAATTTGAATGCAAATTCCTGTATATTGAGAGCCTTAATTTACAGAGAAATGTTCCATCTTAGTTCCAGTTGGTTTCTCATCTCTTGTCTTCTCTGATCCTGTTCCTACATTCTCTCTTCTTTTTATCAGGTGATCGTTCCCCTGGATGGCCTGAGAGAGCCAGGTCCGGGTTTCGTTTCATTAGTTTCTTTGCTCCAGTCGACGCCGGTCTGGTGTCTCTCCAGCGGTGGCCCAGCGTTGACAGCATCTCCGAGAGCACTGAGCGGAGCGGCGCACCGGGGGCGTGGCGCGGAGGGGCGTGGCCTGCCCGCGGGGCGGGGCGGGGGCGGGGCCTTTCTCG